>NC_046158.1:149182761-149200261 GCF_011064425.1 Rattus rattus | reverse complement strand
ATGATGGTGGTGGTGAAGATGTGTGTGTGTGTGTGTGTGTGTGTGTGTGTGTGTGTGTGTGTGTGTACATGCTGTGGCCTCTGTGTAGTTAGAGGGCAACCTGTAGGAATCCATTCTTTGCTTTCTTTCACTGTGTGGATTCTGGGAACTGAACTCAGGTCATCAAGCACCTTTACCCGTTGAGCCATTTCCCTGGCCCGTCCTTTAACCCCAATCTTCTTGCCTTAGCCTCCCCTGGCACCCATAGATGTTCTGGGCTCTGCAGACTGCCACTTGGCAGACAGTAGCCCTGCTCCCCAGGATGAGGGGATGGAGTGACAGTATGCAAATGTGCTCTTCCTTTTCTCTTTCAGGTGTCCTGAGTGTCAGAGGCACAGACCCCCGAGCACCATGAAGCAAAGGCAGGGAATTGGAGGCTCCAGGCCAGCCTTGGATGTTCAGCTGGTGGGGGGGAGCCAGCCTTGGTTGCACAGCAAACTTGGGGTGGGGGTGGGAGGTCAAAACAGAGAAAACACAAGTGCCTGGCTTCAGCTGTCACATGCAGAAGAAGAAAAGCCATCACCATGAAAGCAGACCTTTGCCACCAAGCCAGATTCAGGAACTGTCCACATGATTCTTACCTGATAGACTAGTTATGACAGCTGGGCCACAAAGGTAGCCCTATCCAGGTCCCCCTGCTCCCTGCCAGGGCCCTGCCTGGCCCTGCATCTCCCTCAACGACTGTCACTAAGGCATCCAATATGAATGGGCACAGATGAGGCGGAGACCACATTTTAATAGTCTGGGGAGGTGGCATCCTCACAGGGCGGTGTAAAAAAGAGCAAAAATGATTTTGGATAAACCCTGAAGAAATTTTACTGCCCAGCACAGCGTAAATCAAGCCCTGTGCAAATGCAATAAAACAACTGTTTAGTCTGCGTGGCTCATACCGCAGACCTCGGGATTCTGTGTTTTGGTCTTATTGCTGCAATAAACTGTCTAGACAGCAATTAACAAACTACTTTTCCCTCAGATGTTTGGAGGGCCGGTGAAGTGGCTTCAGCACTTACAAATACAGCGGCTTCTTCCTGCCAACCCCCCGCCCCCCATAATGACTGGGTAGGGAAGAGTGGGCAGGACTGGAATCTGGCCAGAAGGAGCCTCCTGGAGGGCTCCTCTCTAAGACCCACCCCAAGATGTTCTCATGGATGCTTCTTAAACCTCAGTTTCTTATTCTGAAGCCCTGAGACAGGATGGTGACCAGAATGGATCGTATTCATATAAATAAGTAGTGGCCTTAGTGGTTGGTACCTTTACCTGCTGAGCCACTCGGTAGCTGACTTACCTATCATTCACCCACTGGTTAGGGCCTCTATGCCAGGCAAGGAGTCTACCATCAAGCTCCATCATTCTTTTTTTTTTTTTTTTTTTTTTTTTTTTTTTTTTTTTTTTTTTTTTCGGGGCTGGGGACCGAACCCAGGACCTTGCGCTTCCTAGGCAATTTCAAATCCCCAACCCCCATCATTCCCCTTTCACAGGGTTAACTCATTTCTATTTTTTCCTTCAGGGTAGCCCAGGCTGGCCCCAGATTCACTATGAATGAATGTTGCTGACGATGACCTAAATCCTAGTTTTCTGCCTCCCAAGTATTGGCATCTCAGGTGTGTGCCATGCCGGTTCTTTGGTGCTGGTCAAGCCCAGGGCTCCCTACATGCCTGTAAGCATCCTACCAACAGAGCTTCAGCCCCGCCCCAGAGTTTTTCTTCTTTGTTAAATACGGAACACTTCAGGATTTCGCATTTGTGTGCAAGCACAGGGGCCATGCTAATCTTCTCTGTATCGTTCCAATGTCAGTGTCCGTACTGCCGAAGCGAGCCCCAGGGTCATTTTTTGTAAGTAGGCAGCATGGAGCTGGCTAAGGTAAACCCCTCACATCTGGTAGAGGAGAGACGGAAGGATGCAGGTTTTGTTTAGTTGGTCTTTTAAGACGGTTTCTCTGTGTAACCCTGGCTGTCCTGGAACTCACTTTGTAGATGAGACTGGCCTCCACCTTCCAGAACTGCCTGCCCTGCCTCTGCCTCTGCCTCCTCTGCCTCTGCCTCTGCCTCTCCCTCTGGTTCTGCCTCTGCCTCTGCCTCTGCTTCTGCTTCTGCCTCTCCCTCGTCTCTGCTCTGCCTCTCTCTCTGCCTCTCTCTCTCTCTCTCCCTCTCTCTGCCTCTGCCTCTCTCTCTGCCTCTCTGCCTCTCTGCCTCTCTGCCTCTGCCTCTCTGCCTCTCTCTCTGCCTCTCTGCCTCTCTCTCTGCCTCTCTCTCTCTCTCTCTCTGTCTCTGCCTCTCTGCCTCTCTGTCTCTGCCTCTACCTCTCTGCCTCTCTGCCTCTGCCTCTGCCTGCCTCTGCTCTCTCTGCCTCGCTCTCTCTCTGTCTCTGCCTCTGTTTCTGCCTCTCTCTCTGCCTCCCTGCTTCTGCTTCTTCCTCTGCCTTCCCTCTGCCTCTGCTTCTGTTTCTGTCTCTGCCCCTTTGCCTCTCTGCCTCTCTGCCTCTGCCTCTGCCTCTCTCTCTCTCTCTCTCTCTGCCTCTCTCTCTCTCTGCCTCTGTCTCTCTGTCTCCCTCTGAGGCTCTGCCTCTCTCCCTCTCTCTCTCTGCCTCTCTGTCTCTCTCCTCTCTGCCTCTCTGCCTCTCTGCCTCTCTTCTACCTCTCCCTCTGCCTCTCTGCCTCTGCCTCTGCCTCTGCTGCCTCTGCCTCTGCCTCTGCCTCTGCCTCTGCCTCTGCGTATGGGGATTAAAGGGCTTTATCACCATGCCTGGCCTTAAGATTAATTTAAAAAAAAAAAGTGTACATGTACCTGGAGTGATGAATGAATGGCACACACTTTTGATCCAAGCGCTTGGAGGCAGAGGCAGGAGAATCTCTGTGTGTTTGAGGCCAGCCTGTTCCACTTAGTAAGTTTCAGGATAGCTAGGGCTATGTGGAGAGATGACATCAAAAAAAATATTGGTATAGATTCCTCTGTATTGTGTGTGTACACACTTAGGTGGTTTGGAGTGTAGGTGCCTGAGGAGTCAGAGGAGGACTTCAGACTCCTAGAGCTGGAACCACAGGCAGTTGGGTGGGTGGTGGGATTTGAACTCGGGTCTTCTGTAAGGCGATATACATTCTTTTTGTCTTGTTGTTCCTGTTGTTTTTGTATAGTCCTGGCTACCTTGAAACTCAGAGATCCACCTGCCTCTGCCCCAAGAGTCCTGGGAGGAAAGGTGTGTGCTACCCTGTAGGACAGTATTTGTCAGCTGACAATATATGTTCTTACCCACTGAGCCATCTCCCCAGCCCCTGGTCTATTTTAATTCTTTGTAATGATGGGTCTCACTGTGACATTTTTGTGTATGCACATGAAATTTCAGTCACAATATCTTTATGAAGTAAACTGCATCTTATTTTATTTTTGTGGTTATTGTTTGGTTTGGTTTTTAATTTTGACACTTTGGAAGCAGAAGCAGATGGATCTCTGCTAGCCTGGTCTACATATCAAATTCCAGGATAGCCAGGGCTACATAGAAGACCCTGTCTGAATAAATTTTTTTTTTGGACATTTAGTGTGTGTGCTTGTATGCATGCACATTTTCAGGTGCACCGGGGTCATGGCCAACCATTAGAGGTCAGAGATCTATTTATGGAATTCATTTCTCTCTTTCTACCATGAGACCCCAGGGATTAAACTCAGGCCACTAGGAGCCTCTTGCCAGCCCAAGAGACAGTACTTTAGCAGGGCGGTCTGTATGTGCTGCTCCTCCAGGCAGGGGCCTGGTGCCTCGGAGTCACCCAGGAAGGGGGAGAGGTTCTGCCCAAGGTTCTGAGCTGGAGTGAGAGCCTGGGACGGTAGTGACTTCTGTTCCGTTAAACAGAGCACAGTACAGACTCGAAGGACTCCTCGGCCTCCAGCCTGACAGCACAAGGTTTAGCCTGTTCTACCACACACTTAGCTTTCTGAAGACAGACTAAGCGTCCCGATGCTTTTAGATGGGCACGAGGCGGGGCCACTCAGAGGAGGACGGGAAAAGGGAAGCCGCCTTCGCGTCCATTGGCCCTCCGTGGGAGCTTCCGGGTGTTCCCAAGCCACGGTGAGATTATGCTGTACCGAGACCGCTGCCTGCACACCCTGAGCTGGAAGCTGCACACTCAGACTGCTCAGGGACCAACCTCGAACACCAGCCACTTGAGTTCTCTCCAGGCTGCTGCCAGCTGGACCCGCTTCGGGAAGGCTTGAAACCCCGAAACCCTGGGTCCCAGATTGTCTGCCCAGGGCTGCTCTGAGGCAACATCTGCCTCTCAGGTGCTGGATTAGAGGTGTGGGCCACCAGATCCAGCCTGACCTGGTTTTTTGTTTGTTTGTTTTAAGTTTTGAAAGATAATGTATTTGCATGTTATTAGTGACATTAACATTTTCACCGTAGATTTGCTGTAGTGGCCATACCTTTAATCCCAGCACCTACAAGGCAGAGGCAGGTGGATCTCTATGAATTCCACTTTGTGAAAAGCCAGGTGTGAAGCCGGGCAGTGGTGGCGCTCGCCTTTAATCCCAGCACCAGCAAGGCAGGGGCAGGCGGGTCTCTGTGAGTTGTAGGTCGTCTTGGTCTACAGAGTAAGCCCAGGACAGTGGGAGCTACACAGTGAGAAGATCCTGTCTTGGAAACAAACAAACAAAGCCAGGAGTCATGGTGCTCACCCGTAAACCAGTGCCCACCGGGAAGATGGGGGTGGAGTGATCTCTGGGGCTCAGTGATGTGAAGTCAGCCCAACCTAACAGGCCAGCTCCAGGCCAGTGAAGACCATGGCTCAAAAAACAAAACAAACAAGGTTGGGGCTGGTGAGATGGTTCAGGGGGAAAGAGAGTGCATACACACACACACACACACACACACACACACACACACACACACACACGCACAGACCCATGCACGCAAACAAGCATAAAGTAAGCCTTTTAAGAAGATAACACAAAACCGAGTTGGGCTTGCATTTGTTTAATACCAGAACTCAGGAGGAGACAGAGGTAAGTGGATCTCTGGGAATTTAAACCTAGCCTGTTCTACGTAGCAAGTTCAAGGACAAGCCATGGCTACACTGTGAGATCCCGACTTAAAAAAACAAAACAAAACAAAACCCACAAAGTGGGCTATTGGACATTACCTAAGAACTGAAACCAGATGGTAAACTCAGAAAGATCCACCTACTTCTTCCTCCAGAGCATTGGGATTCAAGGTGTGTCCCATCACTCTCAGATTAATTGATAAATTATATTAAGATTTATTGATTTTTAATTTAAATGCGTGGGTGTTTTTGTTTCGTGTATGTCTGTGTAGCACAGAGGCCAGAAGGCAGCATTGGTTCACCTGGAACTGGAATTTCATATTGTTGTGAGCTGCCATGTGGGTGCTGGGAATCGAACCAGGGACCTCTAGCAACTGGTACTCTTAACCGATGAGCTGACTCTCCAGCCCGTTTGATTCTTTTTTAAAAACTCTGACTCTGGCTGGCGGTTTCTCACTCTCTCTCTTTTTAAAATATTTTTATTTATTATATGTAAATACACACCAGAAAAGGGTATTAGAGTCCATTGTGAGCCACCATATGGTTGCTGGGATTTGAACTCAGAACCTCTAGGAAGAGCAGTCAGTGCTCTTAACCAATGAGCCATCTCTCCAGCAGGCTGGTGGTAACAAACATCTTTAATCCCAGTTTAGGAGGCAGAGGTAGGCAGATCTCTGAGTCTGAGGCCAGCTTGGTCTACAGATAGGTTCTAGGACTACTGGGATTCACAGGGAAACCCTGTCTCAAACAAAACAAAAGAAAGCTCTTGGCTGAGGTCAGAGGCAGGGCTGTGGTTAGCTGCTCATCCTCCTGTCCTGCTCTGTGGGAGTTCCCTTTCTTCCTTCCCTGGCTTTTAAATCTGTGCTGGTTTTTTTCCCCCTAGAAGTTTCCAGTGTTTCTTCTTGGCTGTGTTCACAGAGGTTCCAGCAAAGTCCTGCTTGACAGCCAGTCCCATCCAGTCTTCTTATCACAGGCTAATTACTGCTGAGTTGGGAACAAAGTCTACATTTACTCAAGAGTTTCATCCCTTGTCAATAAATAAATGTAAAACACAAACCGGGACAACTTTGAAGCATGTCTCCCCTCCACCCCTCGGCCCTTTTTGGTTTTTCAAGATGGGGTTTCTCTGTGTAGCCCTGACTGTTCTGGTACTCACTCTGTAGACCAGGCTGGCCTCAAACGTACAGAGGTCTGTAAAAGGGTGTGCTGCCACTACCAAGGAACCATTTCTAATTTTTTAAAAGTTAGATGTATTTTTCCCCTTCATTTGTGATGGGGGTGAAACCCAAGGTCTCCTGCATACTAGGCAAATGGTCTACCTCTGAGCCATGCCTTCAAGACACAAACACACATCCACATGAACACACACATACATGCATACAAGCACACATATATAACACACATGTAAAAATATGTGTACGAATACATATATACACACATACTTGTATACAAGCACACACACATATAACACATTATATATATGTGTGTGTGTGTGTGTGTGTATGCAGAGACAAATACATACATACATAGACACACACACATATATACACACATACACTTTCCCGCAGAAGGTGACCTGGGATAGCTTATAGAAGTACTAGTTGTGGAAGGGGCTGGACTGAGTGCCAGCACTCAGGGGCCACAGAGTGGCCACATATGCTAGTCACCTTTAATTACGTTATTTGTGTATGTTAACATGTACACGCACATATACAGGGCATCAAAGTCAGAGGACAACTGCGGAAGTCAGGGCTCTCCTTCGATCTTACAATATCAAGGGATTGAGCTCAGTTTGTCAGGTTCCAGCCTTTATCTGCTGGGTCACCTCGCCAGCCCTCATCTTTAATTTTATACTCTTTTTTTCCTAAGACGAGGTCTCTCTGTGTGGCCATGGCTAACCTAGAACCCACTCTTTATTCTAGTCTGGTCTCAGAGTGATTCTCCTGCCTCAGCCTCCTGGCATTATGGAGGACAACTCCCACACCTGGTAGATTTCACACAGTTTTAATAATTTGAACATTGTCTTCATGTCTGTTGATGAATGCTGCTCACATGCTGCTGAGTTATTTATTTATTTATTTGTTTGTTTATTTATTCAATAAGTGCACTGTCGCTGTCTTCAGACACACCAGAAGGGGGCATCGGATCCCATTACAGATGGTTGTGAGCCACCATGTGGTTGCTGGGATTTGAACTCAGGACCTCTAGAAGAGCCGTTGGTGCTCTTAACCGCTGAGCCATCTCTCCAGCCACCTCTGCTACTGAGTTATATCCCAGTCCTCTCCTCAGTCTTCATGTGGGGCACATCGATTCTTCAACTTAACATTTTTGGGGAGCAGGGGTTGAGACACAGTCTTGCTATGTAGGCAGGCTGGCCTCGAACCTGTGGATTTATGAGCCTCCTGCTTTAACCTTTAAATGCTGGGACTGCAGACATGAATCCCCACCTACAACGGAACATTCTTATAGTTTTAAATAATGATTATATTTGTGTGTGCGTGTGGGCACATGCGTGTACACGTACATGCTAAGGTACAAGTGTGGTAAGCAGAGGGCCACTCTCCTTCCATCATGTAGGTCTCGGGGATGGAAACCAGGTCCCCAGGTTTGATGACCTGCTGAGCAATCTCACCTGTCCCCCATTACTGTTTTCATTTTTATTTTGCTTTCGAATTCTAAAATTTAGTTCATTCTGAACATCCAACTTTCCTGTTGACCTTCACAGGAATGGAAACTGAACAGGTTCCAGTGAACTAGAACATTCCTATCCCCGGGGAGGCAGTTTGTGGCCTAGCAGTGAACACTCTGGCTCCAGGAGCAAAGTGAAGACCTCTCGCTGTTCCCTGTGGGTCCTACTAAGTGTATGTACCCCCATGTTCTGGGCAAGCCAGTTAGGAGAGCGCTCTCAGCTCTTTGAGGCATCCGGTCTTGCAGATGGACAGGCCCTGCCTTTGTGTGGCCTTAAGAAAGTTATTTATGGAGGACGGAGACAACGCTGGGTGGATGAAAGGTTGGCTGTAAAGGAAGCAGGGCTTGGAGGGGCAGGTTTCTCTCTATAGCAGCGACTCTCCACATAAGATAAATCACCCTGGACCATTAAACCTTCAGGAGAATGCTTGTAAACCTCCCTTGACTCTCAGGGAGCGCACTGTCTCCCCAGTACCCATGTGGTGCGGGGGCTCATGGCCTTGCCCCAGCCACCAGCTCGGCACAGTCTCACCCTCCCGGGGCCCTGGCCTGGGAAACTGAACCAGAAAATCACTTCCAAAGCCATCATTTTGGTGGACAGCTGTCTCTGTTTGCCCAGAATGGACGAGCTTCCTGGGAAGGGAGGTGGGGAGGGCCCCAAGCACAATCAGGCAAGACCACGGTCACAGTTTCCCTCTGCACCTCGGATGGAATAGGGTTTCACAGTGCTCTGTTTATATTTGTCAAGGCCCACTGTGTGCCAGGCACAGCTCTCCCCTTTTTTTGATTTTAAAATTGCATTGATTCAGGGCCAGGTGTGGTGGTGCACAACTTTAAGAGGGGCAGAGACAGGTGGAGCTCTGTGTGTTCAAGGCCAGCCTGGTCTACAGAGTGAGTTCCAGGAACCCAGGGGTATCTAGAGAGACCTGGTCTCCACCTCTGGGCCAGGGCATGCATTTGTGCAAGTCTGAGCTCTCCCTCCACCGAGTAGGTTTCCAGGTTTGGCAGCAGGTACCCTTACCCACTGAGCCACCTTGCCGGCCCAACGTCAGCCCTTTACTTGGTGCTCTCTCTGGTTTAATTCTCACCACCTACTGGGCTTGGCACCCACATAGGTTGGGGATTAGATGGGGACCCCGCCTTGTTAGGGCTTGGTGCTAGCATTAAGTCATATGTGGCAGGTAAAACTGAAGGCTACATACGCCTTAACTCTCCCCTGCATTGTCTTGGCCTGAGCACTGAAGTTCTCCCCTCCCCCATCCCTCTCCGCTCTCTTTCTTTCAGCAATGCCAGTAATGGAGCCTAGGGCCTCATGCCCGCCAGTCAGTCACTGGCCACAGGGCCACACCCTTCCCCCTTTCTGTCTCTTACTGAAATGGGAATTTGGGGGAGCTTTTAAGAAACTCCCCAGGAAAAGGGACTTTGGAACTAGGCATAGTAGCTTATGCCTGTAGTCTGGGAGGTTGAGATAGGGGGATTCCTGGGAGTTCTAGGCTCACATCAGCCATGTTCTACAAAAGAAAAAAAAATATTAACGGACCGAGGGAAGACTTCGGGGCCAGTAACGTGTGGATGCTTTTGTTAACATTGGTGACACGAGGCGCCAGGGAATCTGTCTGCAGCTCAACTTCCCTTGCCCGCTGAGATGCCAAGACTGATTTTCTCTACGTCTCTGAACCCCTTCTTTGCCTGGCCTCAGAAACCACAGCAGAGGCTGATCAAACCCAGCACCACATGCCTGACTACCTGGGACCATCAGAAACAAGAGGCAGTGGGATTTTTCCTACCAAACTCTGGGTACCTCCTGTCAGAGGGAAACCCCAGAAAAACATACGCTAGCCCACTCTACTCCTATCCTCCCCCCACTCCCACTAAAGTTCTCTCCAGAGAACTTTGCAGATTTGAGATTTGGGAGGTTTGGCACTAACCACTGTCTCAGCTAACGGTTCACTTTTATTGAGGCCCTACTGTGTGACAGGAGTGTGTACTCTTATTTTACAGCTGCCTGTAGAACAGGTAACCTTCTATTGCAAACCAAGGCATGGAAAGCTGCAAGGGTTCATCTAGAAAGTGGCCAGACTCAGCGCCCTGGCCATTGGTAGCTGGCAATGCCTGGAGGCAGTTAAGGTTACAACACACTGTTGGGGTGATCCCGGCAGCTATGTGGGGGTCAGGGACTCTGTGGCACGTCCTGCATCGCACCAAACTGTTCCCTTTCCTTTAGAGAGGAATGATGTCATTCCAAAAGCTATTGGCTCTGGGGATCCATACATTTACTGTGGCGTGTCCCCTCTCCCGTCATGCAGACAGGCATGACAGTGAGGAAGATGACTGTACGTGGGTTCAGGACCAATTGGCTTTGCCAAGTACAATGGCACATGTGGGTAACCCCAGCACTAGAGAGACAGAGGCAGGAGGATTGCTGTTAAGTTTGAGCCCAGCCTGGTCTACACAGTGAGACCCTGTCTCAAAAAAAAATGTTTTAAAAGATCTGGGTATGGGCACGCTCAGCTGGTACAGTGCTTGCCGAGTGAGTGAGGCCCCGGGTTCAATCCCAGCACTGCATAAACTAGGGTTGATAACACAGGCCTACAGTCCCAGGGGAGGTCATGGGCAGAGGATGTGTTCCAAGGTCGTCCTTGGCTACAGAGTTTGAGGCTCATTTTTCAAAATTCTGGAACCATAGGCTTGTGTTGCCACTGTGCCAGGCAGAGTTTACCCTCCACACCAGAGACTCCAGAAGCAAAGACAACCTCTATGACGCAAGGAAACGTTGCCTGACCGCACAGGGCTTTACAGATGCGCTCTCTCTCAGGACAATTTGAGAGGAGGAGGAGGAGGAAGGGGAAGGGGAGGAGGAGGAGGAGGAGGGGGAAGAGGAGGAGGAGGGTCAGAAACAAACAAACAAAAAAAACAGTACTGGCAAGATGGTTCATCAGGTAGTGGAACTTGCCACCAAGCATGACAACCGAAGTTCGATCCCTTGAGCCTACATGGTGGAAGGAAAAGAACAGGACTTCTGAAAGTTGTTCTCTGACCTATGCACACACATGAACACCCGAGAGCACATACATACACATACAGACACACACAGACACACAATAAATATGAAACAGTAACGACAAAAGTCCAGCCAGATGTGGCATTTTGGGGTATAGAGGCAGGAGGATTGCTACAGATCCTAGGCTGGTCAGAGATCTTGCTTCAAAAGTAAACGGACAAATCCATTTGGTCCCTGTAGATGTCATAGCCCACACTGTAATAAGCAGCATCCTGGAATGCCCAGTTGTGATCAGAGAAAGTCCCATATGGTGACACCCCGGGACAAGGACAATGGGTCTCACAGGCTCTGTGTGTGTGTGTGTGTGTGTGTGTGTGTGTGTGTGTGTGTGTGTGTGTTCCTCCCCCATAGAAACTAAAGGCTTCTTAGCAGAAGAGAGATGGTGTCCCACCAGGGGGCCCAGCAACCTGTCATCATGGGACGTTTTAATGAATTCACCAAGGCTGTGGCTCCGGGGGCATTTCCATTTTATGACATCTTTTTATACTCCAGAGGAGAGGATTCTGAATAAAAATGCTTTTTATTATTAGCATTTGGTTAAAAAACATCCTTAATGAGGTGTTAAGAGGCATCCTACACCCCACTGTGGAGGAAGCAAGAGAGATCATAAAGTCCTGAAAAGCCACAGGGCAATTTGTGACCCTGGATGGCACCCCTTCCTGATGTTCCTGAGGCGGCTTGCAGGACCATCTTCAGAAGGGTACTTCCTGTAATTTACAAGCCAAGCTGCTCTGGGCCTCATCTGCCTGGAGCCTTAGGAAAGGCCTGTACAGGTTCTTTGCTTTCCCCTGAGAACGGTACCGTTCCCCTTACAGAGACTTCCCAGAGACGTCTTGACCACTACAAGTTAACTTGCCTTTCTTTCCTGACTGGTAAGGAATTGAATGGGGGAGGGGGGGCACGGGACGACAAACCAAAGAAACCAAAACAAAGCAAAGAGACGGGCCACTTGGACTGCTCAGCAGGGAGCTGCTGTATTCTTGAACAAATATTGTGGTATTTTTCTGGAGGACCTCCTGTCAGTGACCCTCCTGAAGCAGACCCATGGGAAGGCTGGGGGGTTTAAGATTGCCGGCTTGTCAGAGATGAAATTGTGTCAAGCAGGCTCTAAGGATACCATGTATGGGGTTGGGGATTTGGCTCAGTGGTAGAGCACTTGCCTAGGAAGCTCAAGGCCCTGGGTTCGGTCCCCAGCTCCAGGAAAAAAAAAGGATACCATGTATCTAACACAGCTAGGCTCACCTACCAAAGTTTGGCTCCAGCAAAGATGGAGAGTTGGGGGGAGGGGAAGAAAGGGGTGCGTGTAGAGGGAAGTAGAGGTTGCTAAGGAACAAATCTTCAGACACAAAGTTTCACTTCAGGGGAAGCGGTCAGGAGTGTGCCCTCTAGGTTGGGCCTTCAGACTCAGCTGTGCGTGGGGCAGGTCCCTCGGTGCACTGGTCACCTCAGAAGAGAATAACGCAGTTGGTATGAATCCACCCTCCGGCTGGTGGTAAGAACCTCCAGTCTCATTAAAACATGGAGCTTGCAAGAAAACCATTCCCCGCTTCATGACATTACCTGACTGCCATTTTGGTCTCTGACTTCTGGCAAGGCTCACCTGTGACCTCAGTGCCATCTTTGAACCCACATCTTGGAAGGACAGAACCAACTCCTTGCAAGTTGTCTTCTGACCCCCACAGGGGCGCTACGGTACTTTGTGCACACGATTAATCAATAAATCAACAAATGTAACTTTGAGACTTTGAAGAAGGACAGACAAGATGGCCCAGTGCGGAAAGGTGACTACTGCCAAGCCCAAGCCTGAGGACCCGAATTTGGGCCCTGGCCCCATTTGGTGACAGTGAGAACTGCCTCCAGAAAGTTGTCCTTTGACCTCTGCACAAAGACCACATGAACCTACGCCCCCATACGAAATAAATCAATAAAGAAAAAAATTAAACGTATAGCATTTACGATGCCACATATGTTATTCTCAGGCCTCACAGTGGAATATCGGGTGGGTGTGTCTTCATGACTGTTAGAGTTTTGTTGTTGTTGCTTTTGAGAGATGGGCACTCAGGTAGCCCAGGCTGGCCTCATACTCATTATGTACCTAAGGCTTGCCTTGAGCTCTCTATGTAGTCAAGGATAACCTTGAACCCTGATCTTCTCGCTCCACCTCCCAAGGGCTGGGACTGCAGGTTGCAGCACCATAGCTGGCCTTAAATTGTCCTGTCGTCAACATTTCAGACCTAGATTTCCCTAGGCCTTTCGGACTGCTTTTTAAATAACCTGAAGACAGATATGTATGCTTCTCTGCAGTGAAACAAACATCTTTGAGGAAAAAAAATAGTTTTACAATTGTATATTTTTGTCCCGTAAGATTTTAGAATCTAGGTAATTCTAGACTCACTGGTATGGAACTGAACAGTATGTTTGGTTCGTAAGTCCCCTGCAGAGACTTGTGGGAAATCCCCCAGAAGGCTTTGTGCTGTGTGAGCCGGCATTTGTCCACCAGTGACCCCTAATATCCACAAAGAAGACAATCATCCCCCCACCCCCCTTACCCTCCACCCCTGCCCCGCAGCCCAGATTGTTACATTCTTATTATTTACTTTCTCTCTCCTTGAGTAAGGCAGAAACAATCAAGGGAGCTGGGCAGTGGCAGAACACAGCTTTAATCTCCCATGGGAAGCAGAGACAGGTGGATCCCTCTGAGTTTGAGGCCAGCCTGGTCTATAGAGTGGGTTCTAGGGCAGAGAAAGCTATACAGAGAGACCCTGTCTCCTCACAAACAAACAAACAACAAACCAAAAGACAGTGAAGTAAATGTCATTTTGCATATGACATCATCTGTACAGCAGGCTCACACGTTCCTGGGTGAAAGGGTGGGAAGCCCGAGTTTCACTCCGGTGAGGCGAACACTGTCAAGAACAGACCAGAGATTTCAATTCGGGGACATCTGACAGAAACCTGACTCTAAGTCCCCCAAAGCTCCAAGATGGCATAAGTGAGGCTGAGCAAAGGTTGTAAAATTGTCTTGAAAAGCTGGGGGAGGGGACGTGGGTGGCCAAAACAGCAAAAGATTTTTTTTTTTTTTTGAGCAGAAAAAAAAAAAAAAAAAAGACCCTGGGAATTGGCTAATTAAACAACCCGATTTGAGCGTGATGAGGCTGAGAGCCCAGCTCGGGTCATAAACCAGCAAAGAGATTTCGGATGAGAAGAAAGGCCCCCAGCTGCTCCCAAGGTCCCCATAGTGTGTGGTCAATCACTCAGACTCAAGAGCTTGTGCCTGTCTGAGAGCCACCCCTCCACAGCCGGAGCCCTGGGAGGGGAGAGGGGCACAAACCAGTGGAAGGGGCAAGGGTGCTTACAGAAGGATTAGGTGGGCTTAAAACAGGACACGCTGAGTGGTGCTTGTCACACGGCGACTTCCGAGAGGATCGCCGGCCCCGGCTGCTGCTGAGGCTCCTGGGAAGGGTGGGTTTGGTGGATGAAGTGAGCGTAGGAAGAAATCCATGTGTGAAGTGTCCCCTTTATCTCGTGATGAATGATTAATAGTGAACAAACTTGGATGTGTTATTTCCCCCTTCCTTCCCTTGGACAGGGTCTCACTATGTACCCCAGGCTGCTGTGAACTCCTGATCCTTCTACCTCGGCCTCCTAAAACTGGGATTACAGGGGTGTGAACCACCTTGCTTGCGAGACTTATCGTCCCAAGTGACGTATCTGCTCCTTCAATGTCCCGATTAGTACATTTTCATAAAGCATATGTGTATCTAAGAGGGGACGACTAGTATTTGAGCAGAAAAAGACCCCCCTCCCTTCCCTCTTAACCGCTCTACTGTTTGTAAAGCAAATAACACAACGCAGGGGCAGGAGAGATGGCCCCACAGTTAAAAGCACTGACTGCTCTTCCAGAGGACCCGGGTTCAATTCCCAGCAACCACCTGGTGGTTCATCACTGTCTGTAACTCCAGTTCCAAAGGATCCGACTCCCCACTTTACACATACATGTAGATAAACCACAAATGCACACAAAATAAAGATAAATAAAACGTAAAAGAAGAAATTAAAGTGGGCACACCTGAACAGACACGGAGAAGAGGCTTCTGACTGCCAGCTCAGCATCCTTGGTCATCTGGGGTCTGCAGACCACAGCTGCAGTGACCACCACTGAGGACCTCCTGGTGGGTGGTCTATGAACAGACGGGGGGATGGGAGACGGCGCCATGGCTAAGAAACTTGGAGAGCAATCATGAGCCTGAGTTCAGATCCGAGCACCAGACATGGAGCTGCCTGTGGCTGTGCTCCCTGCAACCCAGCACGGTTAGGGGTGGGTATAGGAAGACTAGGGCTCCAGGTTCAGTCAAAGTTTCTGTCACAAAGAACAAGTCAGAGGGTGATGGAGTGGGATGCAGGATACCATCCTCTGGTCTCTGTATCACACAGGCACCCATATACGTATACATAGATGTACATCTATCTCACATACACACACATGCACACACACATACACACATACACATACATACATATACATACGTGTGCACACACATACACATACACACATGCATACACACATACATACACATGCACACATACACACATACATACACACATACACATACACACACATACATATACACAAATACACACATACACATACATACACACATACACACATACATACACATAGACACATACATATACACACATACACACACATACATACATACACACACGCACACACATACACACACGCACACACACACATACACACACATACATACACATAGACACATACATATACACACATACATACATACACACACACGCACACACACATACACATACACACACATACATACAGATACATACACACACACACGCAGACACACACACATACATACAGATACATACACACACACATACACATGCAGACACACACACACACACACACACACACACACACACACACTAGTCATTCCTCTCCCCACCCTCAAAAGCAGTCAGTAACAAGTGTCTCAGTAAGGGTAGGAAGAAACCAAGACTCTCAAATATCGCTGTTGGAATGTAAACGGCAGAGCAATAGTTTGGCAATCCCTCAAAGTGTTGAACACATGAGCTTCCACTGAGCCCGGTTATTCTATAGTTAGGCACATAACATAGAACCTAGACATCCATCCACAGCGAATGCAGTGTACAAATGGTGAGAGCAACGTTATCCTGGACAGTCAAGAGTGGACATGACAGACAGACGTGTAACGTGTCAGGCCAAACAATAAAATATTATTCAGCCGTGAGAAGAATGTGGACCAGTGGACTGTCTCTGAGGGGAAAGGTACTTATGGCAAAATCTGGCTGCTGGAGTTTGATCTCTTGGGACATACAGAAAGGTGAAAGGGAAGAACCAAGTCCACAAAGTTGTCCCTTGATCTCTAAGCACGTGCCACATGCATCATGGGTGCACGCACGCAATGATAAATAAATAAAAATTAAAAGTCAGTGTTACGGGGCTGGAGAGATGGCTTGGTGGTTAAGAGCATTGACTGCTCTTCCAGAGATCCTGAGTTCAAATCCCAGCAACCGCATGGTGGCTCACAACCATCTGTAATGAGATCTGATGCCCTCTTCTGGTGTGTCTGAGGACAGCTACAGTGTACTTATAAATACTAAATAAATAAATCTTTAAAAAATTGAATCATTTAATTAAAAAAAAAAGTCAGCGTTAGGAGACATTCATTGGCAGAGGGCCTAAGGGTTCTGGGGAACACCTGCAGGTGCTTTTGGTCTTTGGGACTGGGAACGCTGCCGCCGTCAGATGGTGGACAGAGAGGGAAAATGCTGCTAAACACCCCATGGTGCACAGGACACCCGCCCACAGTGTGGGGATATCGTCCTTCATAAGTCTGCCCTGCCGAGGCTCGGAAGCATGCTGCCAGGAAGGACTGGGGTGGGGGCCGGATCTTCTGCTTTTTGGGATGCTATATTTCTTAAGATTTGGACGGGTTCAAGTACTGACCAGCTCTGGCCCCTGTGTCCTGACTACCTGGCACTCTGTGGAGGCTGTCTCTTCATGGGCTCTGCAGAAGGCTTGGTCCAAGACTGGGGTCCAAGCTCAAGTGTCTGCAGACTAAGGAAGTGCAAGGGGACACACTGCCCAAAGCTGAGGAGGACTTTCACACTTCTTTTTAATTGTTTAAGAAACAGCAGACGCGTTCTCAGCCTGGGCCAGAGAAGCCTTTTTTCCAGTGGAGCAGTGCGGCAGGCCCACCCAGCTAAGAACTCTTACCACCAAACCTGACGACTTGACACCATCGGTCCTTGGCACCCACATGGCGGAAGTCAAAATCAACCCCTACAAATTGTGATGACCTTCGCATGCCCCTGCTCCCCCCCAAAAATAAATAAACAATAAATACAATAATAATAATTAAAACTGGTCAGAGTGCTGAGACCGGCGCGCTCAGCCCTAAGTGGGACCATCTGTAGGGCCTCCCCAAGGCTCCACAAGGCACAGTGGACATAGAGGCAGACTGGGCAGAGAATTTGAGAGCCAGAGAATAGGGATGGATGCTGTGCAATGCTCTGCTCTGGACGAGCAGGGCGGTCGTACTCACAAACTCCTTTTAGGCAGCATTCCCTGCGGGAAACCTGCCCAAGTCCAGCCAGCAGAACTCAGTGGGTTCAGAAGGAGACGT